>NC_079200.1:3140357-3185357 GCF_029499605.1 Hyla sarda
AGGAGTCATGTAGTCTTTCCAGTACTTAGAAGCTGCCGTATGTCCTGGAGGAAGTCATGTAATCTTTCCAGTACTTATAAGCTGCTGTATGTCCTGGAGGAAGTCATGTAGTCTTTCCAGTACTTATCAGCTGCTGTATGTCCTGGAGGAGTCATGTAGTCTTTCCAGTACTTATCAGCTGCTGTATGTCCTGGAGGAAGTCATGTAATCTTTCCAGTACTTATAAGCTGCTGTATGTCCTGGAGGAAGTCATGTAATCTTCCCAGTACTTATCAGCTGCTGTATGTCCTGGAGGAGTCATGTAGTCTTCCCAGTACTTATCAGCTGCTGTATGTCCTGGAGGAGTCATGTAGTCTTCCCAGTACTTATCAGCTGCTGTATGTCCTGGAGGAGTCATGTAGTCTTCCCAGTACTTATCAGCTGCTGTATGTCCTGGAGGAGTCATGTAGTCTTTCCAGTACTTATAAGCTGCTGTATGTCCTGGAGGAGTCATGTAGTCTTTCCAGTACTTATCAGCTGCTGTATGTCCTGGAGGAAGTCATGTAATCTTTCCAGTACTTATAAGCTGCTGTATGTCCTGGAGGAAGTCATGTAATCTTCCCAGTACTTATCAGCTGCTGTATGTCCTGGAGGAGTCATGTAGTCTTCCCAGTACTTATCAGCTGCTGTATGTCCTGGAGGAAGTCATGTAGTCTTTCCAGTACTTATCAGCTGCTGTATGTTGTATGTCCTGGAGGATTCATGTAGTCTTTCCAATACTTATCAGCTGCTGTATGTCCTGGAGGAGTCATATAGTCTTTCCAGTACTTATCAGCTGCTGTATGTCCTGGAGGAAGTCATATAATCTTTCCAGTACTTATAAGCTGCTGTATGTCCTGGAGGAAGTCATGTAATCTTCCCAGTACTTATCAGCTGCTGTATGTCCTGGAGGAGTCATGTAGTTTTTCCAGTACTTATCAGCTGCTGTATGTCCTGGAGGAGTCATGTAGTCTTTCCAGTCATATCAGCTGCTGTATGTCCTGGAGGAGTCATGTAGTCTTTCCAGTACTTATCAGCTGCTGTATGTCCTGGAGGAGTCATGTAGTCTTTCCAGTACTTATCAGCTGCTGTATGTCCTGGAGGAAGTCATGTAGTCTTTCCAGTACTTATAAGCTGCTGTATGTCCTGGAGGAAGTCATATAATCTTTCCAGTACTTATAAGCTGCTGTATGTCCTGGAGGAAGTCATGTAGTCTTTCCAGTACTTATCAGCTGCTGTATGTCCTGGAGGAGTCATGTAGTCTTTCCAGTACTTATCAGCTGCTGTATGTCCTGGAGGAAGTCATGTAATCTTCCCAGTACTTATCAGCTGCTGTATGTCCTGGATGAGTCATGTAGTCTTCCCAGTACTTATCAGCTGCTGTATGTCCTGGAGGAGTCATGTAGTCTTCCCAGTACTTATCAGCTGCTGTATGTCCTGGAGGAAGTCATGTAGTCTTTCCAGTACTTATCAGCTGCTGTATGCCCTGGAGGAGTCATGTAGTCTTTCCAGTATATATCAGCTGCTGTATGTTCTGGAGGAGTCATGTAGTCTTTCCAGTACTTATAAGCTGCTCTATGTGCTGGAGGAAGTCATGTAGTCTTTCCAGTACTTATCAGCTGCTGTATGCCCTGGAGGAGTCATGTAGTCTTTCCACTATATATATGCTGCTGTATGTCCTGGAGGAAGTCATGTAGTCTTTCCAGTACTTATAAGCTGCTGAATGTCCTGGAGGAAGTCATGTAGTCCTCCAGTACTTATCAGCTGCTGTATGTCCTGGAGGAAGTCATGTAGTCTTTCCAGTACTTATCAACTTCTGTATGTCCTGGAGAAGTCATGTAGTCTTTCCAGTATATATCAGCTGCTGTATGTCCTGGAGGAATCATGTAGTCTTTCCAGTACTTACAAGCTGCTGTATGTCCTGGAGGAGTCATGTAGTCTTCCCAGTACTTATCAGCTGCTGTATGTCCTGGAGGAGTCATGTAGTCTTCCCAGTACTTATCAGCTGCTGTATGTCCTGGAGGAAGTCATGTAGTCTTTCCAGTACTTATCAGCTGCTGTATGTTGTATGTCCTGGAGGATTCATGTAGTCTTTCCAATACTTATCAGCTGCTGTATGTCCTGGAGGAGTCATATAGTCTTTCCAGTACTTATCAGCTGCTGTATGTCCTGGAGGAAGTCATATAATCTTTCCAGTACTTATAAGCTGCTGTATGTCCTGGAGGAAGTCATGTAATCTTCCCAGTACTTATCAGCTGCTGTATGTCCTGGAGGAGTCATGTAGTTTTTCCAGTACTTATCAGCTGCTGTATGTCCTGGAGGAGTCATGTAGTCTTTCCAGTCATATCAGCTGCTGTATGTCCTGGAGGAGTCATGTAGTCTTTCCAGTACTTATCAGCTGCTGTATGTCCTGGAGGAGTCATGTAGTCTTTCCAGTACTTATCAGCTGCTGTATGTCCTGGAGGAAGTCATGTAGTCTTTCCAGTACTTATAAGCTGCTGTATGTCCTGGAGGAAGTCATATAATCTTTCCAGTACTTATAAGCTGCTGTATGTCCTGGAGGAAGTCATGTAGTCTTTCCAGTACTTATCAGCTGCTGTATGTCCTGGAGGAGTCATGTAGTCTTTCCAGTACTTATCAGCTGCTGTATGTCCTGGAGGAAGTCATGTAATCTTCCCAGTACTTATCAGCTGCTGTATGTCCTGGAGGAGTCATGTAGTCTTCCCAGTACTTATCAGCTGCTGTATGTCCTGGAGGAGTCATGTAGTCTTCCCAGTACTTATCAGCTGCTGTATGTCCTGGAGGAAGTCATGTAGTCTTTCCAGTACTTATCAGCTGCTGTATGCCCTGGAGGAGTCATGTAGTCTTTCCAGTATATATCAGCTGCTGTATGTTCTGGAGGAGTCATGTAGTCTTTCCAGTACTTATAAGCTGCTCTATGTGCTGGAGGAAGTCATGTAGTCTTTCCAGTACTTATCAGCTGCTGTATGCCCTGGAGGAGTCATGTAGTCTTTCCACTATATATATGCTGCTGTATGTCCTGGAGGAAGTCATGTAGTCTTTCCAGTACTTATAAGCTGCTGAATGTCCTGGAGGAAGTCATGTAGTCCTCCAGTACTTATCAGCTGCTGTATGTCCTGGAGGAAGTCATGTAGTCTTTCCAGTACTTATCAACTTCTGTATGTCCTGGAGAAGTCATGTAGTCTTTCCAGTATATATCAGCTGCTGTATGTCCTGGAGGAATCATGTAGTCTTTCCAGTACTTACAAGCTGCTGTATGTCCTGGAGGAGTCATGTAGTCTTCCCAGTACTTATCAGCTGCTGTATGTCCTGGAGGAGTCATGTAGTCTTCCCAGTACTTATCAGCTGCTGTATGTCCTGGAGGAGTCATGTAGTCTTTATAGTACTTATCAGCTGCTGTATGTCCTGGAGGTAGTCATGTAGTCTTTATAGTACTTATAAGCTGCTGTATGTCCTGGAGGAAGTCATGTAATCTTTCCAGTACTTATAAGCTGCTGTATGTCCTGGAGGTAGTCATGTAGTCTTTCCAGTACTTATCAGCTGCTGTATATCCAGGAGGAGTCAAGTAATCTTTCCAGTACTTATCAGCTGCTGTATGCCCTGGAGGAAGTCATGAAGTCTTTCCAGTACTTATCAGCTGCTGTATACTCCACAGGAAGTTGTGTATTTCTTTCCAGTCTGACCACAGTGCTCTCTGCTGCCACCTCTGTCCATGCAGGAGAGTTTTGCCGAATATGACTCCATATCTCAGCTTCTTCTAGCACTGGTGAGTCGGCTGTACCTGGCAGAACCTCCTGATTTTAATGCGATTTAAAGATCTAATTTGTATGACGTCCCAACACGTCCGGACTGCATGATCGTACATGTATTCTGTGGATAGGGGATAAGTGTTAAAGGGGTACTCCGCCCCTAGACATCTTATAAGAGATGGCGGGACCCCCGCTATCATCTGGTGCACGGAGCGAGGATCGTGCCTAATGACTGGCGATGCAGGGGCCGGAGAATCGTGATGTCACAGCCCCGCCCCCTCAATGCAAGTCTATGGGAGGAGGTGTGACGGTCATAACGCCCCCTCCCATAGACATGAAAGGAGAGGTGTGACGGCCATAACGCCCCCTCCCATAGACATGAAAGGAGAGGTGTGACAGCCATAACGCCCCCTCCCATAGACATGAAAGGAGAGGTGTGACAGCCATAACGCCCCCTCCCATAGACATGAAAGGAGAGGTGTGACGGCCATAACGCCCCCTCCCATAGACATGAAAGGAGAGGTGTGACAGCCATAACGTCCCCTCCCACAGACATGAAAGGAGAGGTGTGACAGCCATAACGCCCCCTCCCATAGACATGAAAGGAGAGGTGTGACGGCCATAACGCCCCCTCCCATAGACCTGAAAGGAGAGGTGTGACGGCCATAACGCCCCCTCCCATAGACATGAAAGGAGAGGTGTGACAGCCATAACGCCCCCTCCCATAGACATGAAAGGAGAGGTGTGACAGCCATAACGTCCCCTCCCACAGACATGAAAGGAGAGGTGTGACGGTCATAACGCCCCCTCCCATAGACATGAAAGGAGAGGTGTGACAGCCATAACGCCCCCTCCCATAGACATGAAAGGAGAGGTGTGACAGCCATAACGTCCCCTCCCACAGACATGAAAGGAGAGGTGTGACGGTCATAACGCCCCCTCCCATAGACATGAAAGGAGAGGTGTGACAGCCATAACGCCCCCTCCCATAGACATGAAAGGAGAGGTGTGACGGTCATAACGCCCCCTCCCATAGACATGAAAGGAGAGGTGTGACGGCCATAACGCCCCCTCCCATAGACATGAAAGGAGAGGTGTGACAGCCATAACGTCCCCTCCCACAGACATGAAAGGAGAGGTGTGACAGCCATAACGCCCCCTCCCATAGACATGAAAGGAGAGGTGTGACGGCCATAACGCCCCCTCCCATAGACCTGAAAGGAGAGGTGTGACGGCCATAACGCCCCCTCCCATAGACATGAAAGGAGAGGTGTGACAGCCATAACGTCCCCTCCCACAGACATGAAAGGAGAGGTGTGACAGCCATAACGTCCCCTCCCACAGACATGAAAGGAGAGGTGTGACGGCCATAACGCCCCCTCCCATAGACCTGAAAGGAGAGGTGTGACGGCCATAACGCCCCCTCCCATAGACATGAAAGGAAAGGTGTGACAGCCATAACGCCCCCTCCCATAGACATGAAAGGAGAGGTGTGACGGTCATAACGCCCCCTCCCATAGACATGAAAGGAGAGGTGTGACGGCCATAACGCCCCCTCCCATAGACATGAAAGGAGAGGTGTGACAGCCATAACGCCCCCTCCCATAGACATGAAAGGAGAGGTGTGACAGCCATAACGCCCCCTCCCATAGACATGAAAGGAGAGGTGTGACGGTCATAACGCCCCCTCCCATAGACATGAAAGGAGAGGTGTGACGGCCATAACGCCCCCTCCCATAGACCTGAAAGGAGAGGTGTGACGGCCATAACGCCCCCTCCCATAGACATGAAAGGAGAGGTGTGACGGTTATAACGCCCCCTCCCATAGACATGAAAGGAGAGGTGTGACGGCCATAACGCCCCCTCCCATAGACCTGAAAGGAGAGGTGTGACGGCCATAACGCCCCCTCCCATAGACATGAAAGGAGAGGTGTGACGGTTATAACGCCCCCTCCCATAGACATGAAAGGAGAGGTGTGGCGTTTCCAAGACACAGAATGCCGGGTGCTGCAAGGAGATCGGAGGAGGTCCCAGCCAGAAGGCCGGAATACCCCTTTAACACAATGATACATGTGACTCAGAGACTAAGAGCATGAAAACATGTAACCACCTTCGTAGATATAAATTGTTGCAAACTAACATATGGCAACAATATAACAGTAGATATGTACAAGAATATCAAAAATACTTCAAATGGTCACATGGTCCTGCTTCATTGCCTGAGGTGCCTGATGGCCCAATCCAGTATAATATATGAGGACTGAATGTCCCCGGGATAGTTGTCCCACCCAGGAGCTTCTCATCCCCATAGGAGGAGCCTAGTACTATAAGTAAAGCATTATAGTTGGGGGCCCTGGGACAGATTTTGCATTAAAGGGGTCCTCCGGTGGGGAAATTTTTTTTTTAAATCGACCAAGAAGAGAAACAGATTTGTAAATGACTTTTATAGAAAAATCTTAATCCTTCCAGTACTTATCAGCTGCTGTATGCTCCACAGGAAGTTGTATAGTTCTTTCCAGTCTGACCACAGTGCTCTCTGCTGCCACCTCTGTCCATATCAGGAACTGTCCAGAGCAGGAGAGGTTTTCTAGGGGAATTTGCTCCTACTCTGGACAGTTCCTAACATGGACAGAGGTGGCAGCAGAGAGCACTGGGGTCAGACTGGAAAGAACTACACAACTTCCTGTGGAGCATACAGCAGCTGATAAGTACTGGAAGGATTAAGATTTTTTTAATAGAAGTAATTTACAAATCTGTTTAACTTTCTGCCACCAGTTGATTTAAAGTCCTTGTCTCTTCAGGTGACACCTCTGGTCCTACTGGGATTCCTGCCGGGCCTGTGGTTGGTGTCGTCTGATACGTTTTTTGTAGTTATGCTGTTTTATACTAGTTTTGTGTCATAACAGGGAAAAAAGAGAGGTAGGGTAGAAAGGTGATTTTAGGGTGGGTTCACACTACGTTTTGTCCCATACGGGAGCGCATACGGCAGGGGGGAGCTAAAAGCTCACACTCCCGTATGTAACCGTATGCGCTCCCGTATGCCATTCACTTCAATGAGCCGACCGGAGTGAAACGTTCGGTCCGGTCGGCTCATTTTTGCGCCGTATGCGCTTTTACAACCGGACCTAAAACTGTGGTCAACCACGGTTTTAGGTCCGGTTGTAAAAGCGCATACGGCGCAAAAATGAGCCGACCGGACCGAACGTTTCACTCCGGTCGGCTCATTGAAGTGAATGACATACGGGAGCGCATACGGTCACATACGGGAGCGCGAGCTTTTAGCTCCCCCCTGCCGTATGCGCTCCCGTATGGGACAAAACGTAGTGTGAACCCAGCCTTATTTAGATTTTTTTTAAATTTAAACAAAAATTTAATTAATTTCAATTAATTCAATGTAATACTTTTTACAATTTTTTTTTTTTTTTTTTTTTTAAATTAAAGGTAAAAATCCATATACTTATGTACGCAGGCAGGGAGACCACAGTAGTGGAACTAATAATATGCCGATGCGGGTTTCGCTGGATTAAACAGCTTCTTCCTGGGACTCCGTTAGTAATTATGCAGGCAGGCAGAGAAGTTATAGTAATTGCGTTAAAAATGTGGTATTGCGGGTTTTGCTAGATTACATGGCTTCTTCCTGGGACTCCATTAGTAAATATGTATGCAGGCAGGGAGGGCAAAATGGTGGTGCTAAAAATGTACCAACGCAGGTTTCACCAGGTTAAATGGCTTCTTCCCGGGTCTCCATTAGTAAATATGTATGCAGGAAGGAGGAGCCCATTAGGGAAGCTAAAAATATGCTGATGCAGGTTTCTCTGGTTTAAATGGCTTCTTCTTGGGACTCCATTAGTAAATAGTATGCAAGCAGGAAGGGCACAGAATTGGAGATAAAAATGGACCGATGTGGGTTTCGCTCAAAAAGTGCCCAAGCGGGTTTTGCCGGATTAAATGGCTTCTTCCTGGGACTCCATTAGTAAATATGTATGCAGGTAGGGAGGGCACAGTGGTGGTGCTAAAAATGTACCAATGCAGGTTTCAGCAGCTGAAATGGCTTCTTCTCGGGTCTCCATTAGTAAGCTAAAAATATGCTGATGCAGGTTTCTCTGGTTTAAATGACTTCTTCCTGGGTCTACATTAGTAAATATGTATGCAGGCAGGGAGGTCACAGTAGTGGTGTTAAAAATATGCTGATGCAGGTTTTGCCGGATTAAACGGCTTCTTCCTGGGACTCCATTAGTAATGTATGCAGACAGAGTGCAGACTATGGACCCCCAGCTGTTGCAAAACTACAATTCCCAGCATGCCCAGACAGCCGTTGGCTGTCTGGGCATGCTGGGAATTGTAGTTTTGTAGATTCTACATTTATACACTACATATGGTGTGAACATATAAGTGTCTACAAATCTGCTCTGGCTCGTAAGCGGTTCGGCTCTGGTCCTATTTGTCTTTGCTCCATTATAGCGACACTAAGTAGACTGAGCCGGTTTGCCGCCCCTAAGCCGTCGTTATTAGTCGTAGATCAATACGCCGTCTCATGTGAGCGCAGACGACCATTTATATCTCTATTACGGACCTGTCAGTGCCCGGGAAGGACATCATTACTTTCACCCCGCGTCCGATTCATTTGCCCCTTATTAATTATCTCCTTGATTAATGTTTTATGGCGCTGAAACCATCTACTGGCAGATTGTACGGAGGATCCTGCGGGGGCAGGGTCTGAATTCTGGAGGAGCGGTCCGGAATCAGCATAGAAGATAACATTATGTATGTGAAGAGCGCGGCCCCTGTATAAGGACATCATACTGGATGGGGCCCCTGTATAATGACATCATACTGTATGGGGCCCCTGTATAATTACACCATATTGTATGGGGCCCCTGTATAAGGACATCTTACTGAATGGGGCACCTGTATAATGACACCATACTGTATGGGGCCCTTGTATAATGACACCATACTGTATGGGGCCCCTGTATAATGACACCATACTGTATGGGGCCCCTGTATAATGACACCATATTGTATGGGGCCCCTGTATAAGGACATCTTACTGAATGGGGCCCCTGTATAATGACACCATACTGTATGGGGCCCCTGTATAATGACACCATACTGTATGGGGCCCCTGTATAATGACACCATACTGTATGGGGCCCCTGTATAAGGACATCATATTGTATGGGGCCCCTGTATAAGGACATCATACTGTATGTGGCCCCTGTATAATGACATCATACTTTATGGGGCCCCTGTATAATGACACCATACTGTATGGGGCCCCTGTATAATGATACTATACTGTATGGGGCCCCTGTATAATGACACCATACTGTATGTGGCCCCTGTATAATGACACCATACTGTATGAGGCCCCTGTATAATGACACCATACTGTATGGGGCCCCTGTATAATGACACCATGCTGTATGTGGCCCCTGTATAATGACACCATACTGTATGGGGCCCCTGAATAATGACACCATATTGTGTGGGGCCCCTGTATAAGGACATCTTACTGGATGGGGCCCCTGTATAATGACACCATACTGTATGGGGCCCCTGTATAATGACACCATACTGTATGGGGCCCCTGTTAAATGACATCATACTGTATGGGGCCCCTGTATAAGGACATCATACTGGATGGGGCCCCTGTATAATGACATCATACTGTATGGGGCCCCTGTATAAGGACATCATATTGTATGGGGCCCCTGTATAAGGACATCATATTGTATGTGGCCCCTGTATAATGACACCATACTGTATGGGGCCCCTGTATAATGATACTATACTGTATGGGGCCCCTGTAAAATGACACCATACTGTATGGGGCCCCTGTATAATGACACTATACTGTATGGGGCCCCTGTATAATGACACCATACTGTATGGGGCCCCTGTATAATGACACCATACTGTATGGGGCCCCTGTATAATGACACTATACTGTATGGGGCCCCTTTATAATGACAACATACTGTATGGGGCCCCTGTATAATGACATCATACTGTATGGGGCCCCTGTATAATGACATCATACTGTATGGGGCCCCTGTATAATGACACCATACTGTATGGGGCCCCTGTATAATGACATCATACTGTATGGGGCCCCTGTATAATGACATCATACTGTATGGGGCCCCTGTATAATGACATCATACTGTATGGGGCCCCTGTATAATGACACCATACTGTATGGGGCCCCTGTATAATGACACCATACTGTATGGGGCCCCTGTATAATGACACCATACTGTATGGGGCCCCTGTATAATGATACCATACTGTATGGGGCCCCTGTATAATGATACTATACTGTATGGGGCCCCTGTATAATGACACCATACTGTATGGGGCCCCTGTATAATGACATCATACTGTATGGGGCCCCTGTATAATGACACCATACTGTATGGGGCCCCTGTATAATGACACTATACTGTATGGGGCCCCTGTATAATGATACCATACTGTATGGGGCCCCTGTATAATGATACCATACTGTATGGGGCCCCTGTATAATGAAACCATACTGTATGTGGCCCCTGTATAATGACACCATACTGTATGGGGCCCCTGTATAATGAAACCATACTGTATGGGGCCCCTGTATAATGAAACCATACTGTATGGGGCCCCTGTATAATGATACTATACTGTATGGGGCCCCGTTATAATGAAACCATACTGTATGGGGCCCCTGTATAATGACACTATACTGTATGGGGCCCCTGTATAATGACATCATACTGTATGGGGCCCCTGTATAATGATACTATAGTGTATGGGGCCCATGTATAATGACACCATACTGTATGGGGCCCCTGTATAATGACACTATACTGTATGGGGCCCATGTATAATGACATCATACTGTATGGGGCCCCTGTATAATGACACTATACTGTATGGGGCCCCTGTATAATGACATCATACTGTATGGGGCCCCTGTATAATGACACCATACTGTATGGGGGCCCCTGTATAATGACACCATACTGTATGTGGCCCCTGTATAATGACACCATACTGTATGGGGCCCCTGTATAATGACACCATACTGTATGTGGCCCCTGTATAATGACACCATACTGTATGGGGCCCCTGTATAATGACACCATACTGTATGTGGCCCCTGTATAATGACACCATACTGTATGGAGCCCCTGTATAATGACACCATACTGTATGGGGCCCCTGTATAATGACACCATACTGTATGGGGCCCCGTTATAATGACATCATACTGTATGGGGCCCCGTTATAATGACACCATACTGTATGTGGCCCCTGTATAATGACACCATACTGTATGGGGCCCCTGTATAATGACATCATACTGTATGGGGCCCCTGTATAATGACACCATACTGTATGGGGCCCCTGTATAATGACACCATACTGTATGGGGCCCCGTTATAATGACATCATACTGTATGGGGCCCCTGTATAATGACATCATACTGTATGGGGCCCCTGTATAATGACACCATACTGTATGTGGCCCCTGTATAATGACACCATACTGTATGGGGCCCCTGTATAATGACACCATACTGTATGTGGCCCCTGTATAATGACACCATACTGTATGGGGCCCCTGTATAATGACACCATACTGTATGGGGGCCCCTGTATAATGACACCATACTGTATGGGGCCCCTGTATAATGACACCATACTGTATGTGGCCCCTGTATAATGACACCATACTGTATGGGGCCCCTGTATAATGACACCATACTGTATGGGGCCCCTGTATAATGACATCATACTGTATGGGGCCCCTGTATAATGACACCATATTGTATGGGGCCCCTGTATAATGACATCATACTGTATGGGGCCCCTGTATAATGATACCATACTGTATGGGGCCCCTGTATCATGACACCATACTGTATGGGGCCCCTGTATAATGACACTATACTGTATGGGGCCCCTGTATAATGACACTATACTGTATGGGGCCCCTGTATAATGACACCATACTGTATGGGGCCCTTGTATAATGATACCATACTGTATGGGGCCCCTGTATAATGACACTATACTGTATGGGGCCCCTGTATAATGACACCATACTGTATGGGGCCCCTTTATAATGACACTATACTGTATGGGGCCCCTGTATAATGACATCATACTGTATGGGGCCCCTGTATAATGACACCATACTGTATGGGGCCCCTGTATAATGACACTATACTGTATGGGGCCCCTGTATAATGACACCATACTGTATGGGGCCCCTGTATAATGATACCATACTGTATGGGGCCCCTGTATAATGACACTATACTGTATGGGGCCCCTGTATAATGACACCATACTGTATGGGGCCCCTTTATAATGACACTATACTGTATGGGGCCCCTGTATAATGACATCATACTGTATGGGGCCCCTGTATAATGACACCATACTGTATGGGGCCCCTGTATAATGACACTATACTGTATGGGGCCCCTGTATAATGACACCATACTGTATGGGGCCCCTGTATAATGACATCATACTGTATGGGGCCCCTGTATAATGACACCATACTGTATGGGGCCCCTGTATAATGATACCATACTGTATGGGGCCCCTGTATAATGACATCATACTGTATGAAGCCCCTGTATAATGACACCATACTGTATGGGGCCCCTGTATAATGACACTATACTGTATGGGGCCCCTGTATAATGACACTATACTGTATGGGGCCCCTGTATAATGACACCATACTGTATGGGGCCCCTGTATAATGATACTATACTGTATGGGGCCCCTGTATAATGACAACATACTGTATGGGGCCCCTGTATAATGATACCATACTGTATGGGGCCCCTGTATAATGATACCATACTGTATGGGGCCCCTGTATCATGACACCATACTGTATGGGGCCCCTGTATAATGACACTATACTGTATGGGGCCCCTGTATAATGACACTATACTGTATGGGGCCCCTGTATAATGACACCATACTGTATGGGGCCCTTGTATAATGATACCATACTGTATGGGGCCCCTGTATAATGACACTATACTGTATGGGGCCCCTGTATAATGACACCATACTGTATGGGGCCCCTTTATAATGACACTATACTGTATGGGGCCCCTGTATAATGACATCATACTGTATGGGGCCCCTGTATAATGACACCATACTGTATGGGGCCCCTGTATAATGACACTATACTGTATGGGGCCCCTGTATAATGACACCATACTGTATGGGGCCCCTGTATAATGATACCATACTGTATGGGGCCCCTGTATAATGACACTATACTGTATGGGGCCCCTGTATAATGACACCATACTGTATGGGGCCCCTTTATAATGACACTATACTGTATGGGGCCCCTGTATAATGACATCATACTGTATGGGGCCCCTGTATAATGACACCATACTGTATGGGGCCCCTGTATAATGACACTATACTGTATGGGGCCCCTGTATAATGACACCATACTGTATGGGGCCCCTGTATAATGACATCATACTGTATGAAGCCCCTGTATAATGACACCATACTGTATGGGGCCCCTGTATAATGACACTATACTGTATGGGGCCCCTGTATAATGACACTATACTGTATGGGGCCCCTGTATAATGACACCATACTGTATGGGGCCCCTGTATAATGATACTATACTGTATGGGGCCCCTGTATAATGACAACATACTGTATGGGGCCCCTGTATAATGATACCATACTGTATGGGGCCCCTGTATAATGACACTATACTGTATGGGGCCCCTGTATAATTACAACATACTGTATGGGGCCCCTGTATAATGACACCATACTGTATGGGGCCCCTGTATAATGATACTATACTGTATGGGGCCCCTGTATAATGACACCATACTGTATGGGGCCCCTGTATAATGATAACAGACTGTATGGGGCCCCTGTATAATGATACTATACTGTATGGGGCCCCTGTATAATGATAACAGACTGTATGGGGCCCCTGTATAATGACACTATACTGTATGGGGCCCCTGTATAATGACACTATACTGTATGGGGCCCCTGTATAATGACACCATACTGTATGGGCCCCTGTATAATGACACTATACTGTATGGGGCCCCTGTATAATGACACCATACTGTATGGGGCCCCTGTATAATGACACTATACTGTATGGGGCCCCTGTATAATGACACCATACTGTATGGGGCCCCTGTATAATGACACTATACTGTATGGGGCCCCTGTATAATGACACCATACTGTATGGGGCCCCTGTATAATGACACCATACTGTATGTGGCCCCTGTATAATGACATCATACTGTATGGGGCCCCTGTATAATGACATCATACTGTATGGGGCCCCTGTATAATGACACCATACTGTATGGGGCCCCTGTATAATGACACCATACTGTATGGGGCCCCTGTATAATGACACCATACTGTATGGGGCCCCTGTATAATGACACTATACTGCATGGGCCCCTGTATAATGACACCATACTGTATGGGGCCCCTGTATAATGACATCATACTGTATGTGGCCCCTGTATAATGACACCATACTGTATGGGGCCCCTGTATAATGACACCATACTGTATGGGGCCCCTGTATAATGACATCATACTGTATGGGGCCCCTGTATAATGACACCATATTGTATGGGGCCCCTGTATAATGACATCATACTGTATGGGGCCCCTGTATAATGATACCATACTGTATGGGGCCCCTGTATCATGACACCATACTGTATGGGGCCCCTGTATAATGACACCATACTGTATGGGGCCCCTGTATAATGACACTATACTGTATGGGGCCCCTGTATAATGACACCATACTGTATGGGGCCCTTGTATAATGATACCATACTGTATGGGGCCCCTGTATAATGACACTATACTGTATGGGGCCCCTGTATAATGACACCATACTGTATGGGGCCCCTTTATAATGACACTATACTGTATGGGGCCCCTGTATAATGACATCATACTGTATGGGGCCCCTGTATAATGACACCATACTGTATGGGGCCCCTGTATAATGACACTATACTGTATGGGGCCCCTGTATAATGACACCATACTGTATGGGGCCCCTGTATAATGATACCATACTGTATGGGGCCCCTGTATAATGACACTATACTGTATGGGGCCCCTGTATAATGACACCATACTGTATGGGGCCCCTTTATAATGACACTATACTGTATGGGGCCCCTGTATAATGACATCATACTGTATGGGGCCCCTGTATAATGACACCATACTGTATGGGGCCCCTGTATAATGACACTATACTGTATGGGGCCCCTGTATAATGACACCATACTGTATGGGGCCCCTGTATAATGACATCATACTGTATGAAGCCCCTGTATAATGACACCATACTGTATGGGGCCCCTGTATAATGACACTATACTGTATGGGGCCCCTGTATAATGACACCATACTGTATGGGGCCCCTGTATAATGATACTATACTGTATGGGGCCCCTGTATAATGACAACATACTGTATGGGGCCCCTGTATAATGATACCATACTGTATGGGGCCCCTGTATAATGACACTATACTGTATGGGGCCCCTGTATAATTACAACATACTGTATGGGGCCCCTGTATAATGACACCATACTGTATGGGGCCCCTGTATAATGATACTATACTGTATGGGGCCCCTGTATAATGACACCATACTGTATGGGGCCCCTGTATAATGATAACAGACTGTATGGGGCCCCTGTATAATGATACTATACTGTATGGGGCCCCTGTATAATGATAACAGACTGTATGGGGCCCCTGTATAATGACACTATACTGTATGGGGCCCCTGTATAATGACACTATACTGTATGGGGCCCCTGTATAATGACACCATACTGTATGGGCCCCTGTATAATGACACTATACTGTATGGGGCCCCTGTATAATGACACCATACTGTATGGGGCCCCTGTATAATGACACTATACTGTATGGGGCCCCTGTATAATGACACCATACTGTATGGGGCCCCTGTATAATGACACTATACTGTATGGGGCCCCTGTATAATGACACCATACTGTATGGGGCCCCTGTATAATGACACCATACTGTATGTGGCCCCTGTATAATGACATCATACTGTATGGGGCCCCTGTATAATGACATCATACTGTATGGGGCCCCTGTATAATGACACCATACTGTATGGGGCCCCTGTATAATGACACCATACTGTATGGGGCCCCTGTATAATGACACCATACTGTATGGGGCCCCTGTATAATGACACTATACTGTATGGGCCCCTGTATAATGACACCATACTGTATGGGGCCCCTGTATAATGACATCATACTGTATGGGGCCCCTGTATAATGTAACATACTGTATGGGGCCCCTGTATAATGACACTATACTGTATGGGGCCCCTGTATAATGATACTATACTGTATGGGGCCCCTGTATAATGATACCATACTGTATGGGGCCCCTGTATAATGACACTATACTGTATGGGGCCCCTGTATAATGATACCATACTGTATGGGGCCCCTGTATAATTACACTATACTGTATGGGGCCCCTGTATAATGACACTATACTGTATGGGGCCCCTGTATAATGACACTATACTGTATGGGGCCCCTGTATAATGACACCATACTGTATGGGGCCCCTGTATATTGACACTATACTGTATGGGGCCCCTGTATAATGACACTATACTGTATGGGGCCCCTGTATAATGACACCATACTGTATGGGGCCCCTGTATAATGACATCATACTGTATGGGGCACCTGTATAATGACACCATACTGTATGGGGCCCCTGTATAATGACACCATACTGTATGGGGCCCCTGTATAATGACACCATACTGTATGGGGCCCCTGTATAATGACACTATACTGTATGGGCCCCTGTATAATGACACCATACTGTATGGGGCCCCTGTATAATGATAACATACTGTATGGGGCCCCTGTATAATGACACCATACTGTATGGGGCCACTGTATAATGACACTATACTGTATGGGGCCCCTGTATAATGATACCATACTGTATGGGGCCCCTGTATAATGATACCATACTGTATGGGGCCCCTGTATAATGATACCATACTGTATGGGGCCCCTGTATAATGACACTATACTGTATGGGGCCCCTGTATAATGACACTATACTGTATGGGGCCCCTGTATAATAACACCATACTGTATGGGGCCCCTTTATAATGACACTATACTGTATGGGGCCCCTGTATAATGACACCATACTGTATGGGGCCCCTGTATAATGACACTATACTGTATGAGGCCCCTGTATAATGACATCATACTGTATGGGGCCCCTGTATAATGACACTATACTGTATGGGGCCCCTGTATAATGACACCATACTGTATGGGGCCCCTGTATAATGACACTATACTGTATGGGGCCCCTGTATAATGACACTATACTGTATGGGGCCCCTGTATAATGATACTATACTGTATGTGGCCCCTGTATAATGATACTATACTGTATGGGGCCCCTGTATAATGACACCATACTGTATGGGGCCCCTGTATAATGACACCATACTGTATGGGGCCCCTGTATAATGACACTATACTGTATGGGGCCCCTGTATAATGATACTATACTGTATGGGGCCCATGTATAATGATACTATACTGTATGGGGCCCCTGTATAATGACACAATACTGTATGGGGCCCCTGTATAATGACATCATACTGTATGGGGCCCCTGTATAATGACACTATACTGTATGGGGCCCCTGTATAATGACACCATACTGTATGGGGCCCCTGTATAATGACACTATACTGTATGGGGCCCCTGTATAATGACACCATACTGTATGGGGCCCCTGTATAATGACACCATACTGTATGGGGCCCCTGTATAATGATACTATACTGTATGGGGCCCCTGTATAATGACATCATACTGTATGGGGCCCCTGTATAATGATAACATACTGTATGGGGCCCCTGTATAATGACACCATACTGTATGGGGCCCCTGTATAATGACATCATACTGTATGGGGCCCCTGTATAATGACACCATACTGTATGGGGCCCCTGTATCATGACACTATACTGTATGGGGCCCCTTTATAATGACACTATACTGTATGGGGCCCCTGTATAATGACACCATACTGTATGGGGCCCCTGTATAATGATACCATACTGTATGGGGCCCCTGTATAATGACACTATACTGTATGGGGCCCCTGTATAATGACATCATATTGTATGGGGCCCCTGTATAATGACATCATATTGTATGGGGCCCCTGTATAATGACACCATACTGTATGGGGCCCCTGTATAATGACACCATACTGTATGGGGCCCCTATATAATGACACCATACTGTATGGGGCCCCTGTATATTGACACTATACTGTATGGGGCCCCTGTATAATGACACCATACTGTATGGGGCCCCTGTATAATGACACTATACTATATGGGGCCCCTGTATAATGACACTATACTGTATGGGGCCCCTTTATAATGACACTATACTGTATGGGGCCCCTGTATAATGACACTATACTGTATGGGGCCCCTGTATAATGATACTATACTGTATGGGGCCCCTGTATAATGACACCATACTGTATGGGGCCCCTTTATAATGACACTATACTGTATGGGGCCCCTGTATAATGATACTATACTGTATGCGGCCCCTGTATAATGACACTATACTGTATGGGGCCCCTGTATAATGACACTATACTGTATGGGGCCCCTGTATAATGACACTATACTGTATGGGGCCCCTGTATAATGACACTATACTGTATGGGGCCCCTGTATAATGAAACCATACTGTATGGGGCCCCTGTATAATGACACCATACTGTATGGGGCCCCTGTATAATGATACTATACTGTATGGGGCCCCTGTATAATGACATCATACTGTATGGGGCCCCTGTATAATGACACCATACTGTATGGGGCCCCTGTATAATGATACTATACTGTATGGGGCCCCTGTATAATGACACCATACTGTATGGGGCCCCTGTATAATGATACCATACTGTATGGGGCCCCTGTATAATGACACTATACTGTATGGGGCCCCTGTATAATGACACTATACTGTATGGGGCCCCTGTATAATGACACCATACTGTATGGGGCCCCTGTATAATGACACCATACTGTATGGGGCCCCTGTATAATGATACCATACTGTATGGGGCCCCTGTATAATGACACTATACTGTATGGGGCCCCTGTATAATGACACTATACTGTATGGGGCCCCTGTATAATGACACCATACTGTATGTGGCCCCTGTATAATGACACTATACTGTATGGGGCCCCTGTATAATGACACTATACTGTATGGGGCCCCTGTATAATGATACTATACTGTATGGGGCCCCTGTATAATGACATCATACTGTATGGGGCCCCTTTATAATGACACTATACTGTATGGGGCCCCTGTATAATGACACTATACTGTATGGGGCCCCTGTATAATGACACCATACTGTATGGGGCCCCTGTATAATGACACTATACTATTTGGGGCCCCTGTATAATGACACTATACTGTATGGGGCCCCTTTATAATGACACTATACTGTATGGGGCCCCTGTATAATGACACTATACTGTATTGGGCCCCTGTATAATGACACTATACTGTATGGGGCCCCTTTATAATGACACTATACTGTATGGGGCCCCTGTATAATGACACTATACTGTATGGGGCCCCTGTATAATGACACTATACTGTATGGGGCCCCTGTATAATGATACTATACTGTATGGGGCCCCTGTATAATGACACTATACTGTATGGGGCCCCTGTATAATGATACTATACTGTATGCGGCCCCTGTATAATGACACTATACTGTATGGGGCCCCTGTATAATGACACTATACTGTATGGGGCCCCTGTATAATGAAACCATACTGTATGGGGCCCCTGTATAATGACACCATACTGTATGGGGCCCCTGTATAATGATACTATACTGTATGGGGCCCCTGTATAATGACACCATACTGTATGGGGCCCCTGTATAATGACACTATACTGTATGGGGCCCCTGTATAATGAAACCATACTGTATGGGGCCCCTGTATAATGACACCATACTGTATGGGGCCCCTGTATAATGATACTATACTGTATGGGGCCCCTGTATAATGACATCATACTGTATGGGGCCCCTGTATAATGACATCATACTGTATGGGGCCCCTGTATAATGACACCATACTGTATGGGGCCCCTGTATAATGACACCATACTGTATGGGGCCCCTGTATAATGATACTATACTGTATGGGGCCCCTGTATAATGACATCATACTGTATGGGGCCCCTGTATAATGACACCATACTGTATGGGGCCCCTGTATAATGATACTATACTGTATGGGGCCCCTGTATAATGACACCATACTGTATGGGGCCCCTGTATAATGACACCATACTCTATAGGGCCCCTGTATAATGATACTATACTGTATGGGGCCCCTGTATAATGATACTATACTGTATGGGGCCCCTGTATAATGATACTATACTGTATGGGGCCCCTGTATAATGACATCATACTGTATGGGGCCCCTGTATAATGACACTATACTGTATGGGGCCCCTGTATAATGATACTATACTGTATGGGGCCCCTGTATAATGATACTATACTGTATGGGGCCCCTGTATAATGACACCATACTGTATGGGGCCCCTGTATAATGATACTATACTGTATGGGGCCCCTGTATAATGACACCATACTGTATGGGGCCCCTGTATAATGACACCATACTGTATGGGGCCCCTGTATAATGACACTATACTTGATGGGGCCCCTGTATAATGACATCATTGTCTGTACAAAAAAAGTTATTCCTCCTGGAAATTTATGTATAAATTGACAACAAGGGAGCCCCCAGCTGTTGCAAAACTACAACTTCCGGGCATGCTGGGAGTTGTAGTTTTGCAACAGCTGGAGACACCCCGGTTGTTAAACACAGCTTTAAGGTGCGATCACCACAATGTCCTCCCCTACACGGCGTCTTCTGCTCCGCGCCCTCCGATTCCTCCAAAGTTTCGACAGAATAAAAAAAAATCCCATTGTAGCCGATCGGTAAATCTGCTTATTATTTCCTATTTAGAGGCCTGGAAAAAATATTATCTTTTGTTTTATACAGAGAATGGAAAATCACATTGTCATGGAAACCGGAGAGAAGTGATTGGGGGAGAAGGGCGGGCGCCAGCGAAAGGTACAGAAATATTAAAGTCATTGAAATCAGAGAAATCTCTGCTTTAACCCATTGTGGTCTGTGCTGGAAACCAATAAAAATGCTGAAATGTATTTTATGATAAACAGAATTATTCTAATTGTCCTCCAGGTAATATTATTCTATAAAATAACATATTTCCTTTGTATTTTATATCCCGTCCTCATATCTCGTCCTCATATCCCGTCCTCATATCCCGTTCTCATATCCCGTTCTCATATCCCGTCCTTATATCTCGTCCTCATATCCCGTCCTCATATCCCATTCTCATATCCCGTCCCCATATCCCGTCCCCATATCCCGTCCTCATATCCCGTCCTCATATCCCGTCCTCATATCCCATTCTCATATCCCGTCCTCATATCCCGTCCTCATATCCCGTCCCCATATCCCGTCCTCATATCCCGTCCTCATATCCCGTCCTCATATCCCGTTCTCATATCCCGTCCTTATATCCCGGCCTCATATCCCGTCCTCATATCCCGTCCTCATATCCCATTCTCATATCCCGTCCTTATATCCCGTCCTCATATCCTGACCTCATATCCCGTCCTCATATCCTGACCTCATATCCCGTCCTCATATCCCAACCTCATATCCCGTCCTCATATCTCATTCTCATATCCCAACCTCATATCCCGTCCTCATATCCCGTCCTCATATCCCGTCCTCATATCTCGTCCTCATATCTCGTCCTCATATCCTGTCCTCATATCCCGTCCTCATATCCTGTCCTCATATCCCGCCCGCATATCCCGTCCTCATATCCTGTCCTCATATCCCGTCCTCATATCCCGTCCTCATATCCTGTCCTCATATCCTGTCCTCATATCCCGTCCTCATATCTCGTCCTCATATCCCGTCCTCATATCCCGTTCTCAAATCTCCTCCTTTTATCCTGTCCTCATATCTCATCCTCATATCCCAACCTCATATCCCGTCCTCATATCCCGTCCTCATATCTCGTCCTCATATCCCGTCCTCATATCCCGTCCTCATATCCCGTCCTCATATCCTGTCCTCATATCCTGTCCTCATATCCTGTCCTCATATCCCGTCCTCATATGCCGTCCTCATATCCGGTCCTCATATCCCGTCCTCATATCCAGTCCTCATATCCCGTCCTCATATCCCGTCCTCATATCCTGACCTCATATCCCGTCCTCATATCCTGTCCTCATATCTCGTCCTCATATCCTGTCCTCATATCCTGTCCTCATATCCCGCCCTCATATCCCGTCCTCATATCCCGTCCTCATATCCCGTCCTCATATCCCGTCCTCATATCCCGCCCTCATATCTCGTCCTCATATCTCATCCTCATATCCCATCCTCATATCCCGTCCTCATATCCGGTCCTTATATCCCGTCCTCATATCCTGTCCTCATATCCCGTCCTCATATCCTGCCCTCATATCCTGACCTCATATCCCGTCCTCATATCCTGTCCTCATATCCTGTCCTCATATCCCGCCCTCATATCCCGTCCTCATATCCCGTCCTCATATCCAGTCCTAATATCCTGTCCTCATATCCCGTCCTCAAATCCTGTCCTCATATCTCATCCTCATATCTCATCCTCATATCTCGTCCTCATATCCCGTCCTCATATCCTGACCTCATATCCCGTCCTCATATCTCATCCTCATATCTCATCCTCATATCCCGTCCTCATATCCTGACCTCATATCCTGTCCTCATATCTCATCCTCATATCTCATCCTCATATCTCATCCTCATATCCCGTCCTCATATCCTGACCTCATATCCCGTCCTCATATCTCATCCTCATATCTCATCCTCATATCCCATCCTCATATCCCGTCCTCATATCCCGTCCTCATATCCAGTCCTAATATCCTGTCCTCATATCCCGTCCTCATATCCCGTCCTCATATCTCATCCTCATATCCCGTCCTCATATCCCGTCCTCATATCCTGTCCTCATATCCTGTCCTCATATCCTGTCCTCATATCCCGTCCTCATATCTTGTCCTCATATGCCGTCCTCATATCCCGTCCTCATATCCAGTCCTCATATCCCGTCCTCATATCCCGTCCTCATATCCTGACCTCATATCCCGTCCTCATATCCTGTCCTCATATCTCATCCTCATATCCTGTCCTCATATCCCGTCCTCATATCTTGTCCTCATATGCCGTCCTCATATCCCGTCCTCATATCCCGTCCTCATATCCAGTCCTCATATCCCGTCCTCATATCCCGTCCTCATATCCTGACCTCATATCCCGTCCTCATATCCTGTCCTCATATCTCATCCTCATATCCCGCCCTCATATCCCGTCCTCATATCCCGTCCTCATATCCCGTCCTCATATCCCATCCTCATATCCCGCCCTCATATCTCGTCCTCATATCTCATCCTCATATCCCATCCTCATATCCCGTCCTCATATCCGGTCCTCATATCCCGTCCTCATATCCTGTCCTCATATCCCGTCCTCATATCCCGCCCTCATATCCCGACCTCATATCCCGTCCTCATATCCCGTCCTCATATCCTGTCCTCATATCCCGCCCTCATATCCCGTCCTCATATCCCGTCCTCATATCCAGTCCTAATATCCTGTCCTCATATCCCGTCCTCAAATCCCGTCCTCATATCTCATCCTCATATCTCATCCTCATATCCCGTCCTCATATCCTGACCTCATATCCCGTCCTCATATCTCATCCTCATATCTCATCCTCATATCCCGTCCTCATATCCTGACCTCATATCCCGTCCTCATATCTCATCCTCATATCTCATCCTCATATCTCATCCTCATATCCCATCCTCATATCCTGACCTCATATCCCGTCCTCATATCTCATCCTCATATCTCATCCTCATATCCCGTCCTCATATCCCGTCCTCATATCCAGTCCTAATATCCTGTCCTCATATCCCGTCCTCATATCCCGTCCTCATATCCCGTCCTCATATCCCGTCCTCATATCCTGTCCTCATATCCTGTCCTCATATCCCGTCCTCATATCCCGTCCTCATATCCCGTCCTCATATCCCGTCCTCATATCCCGTCCTCATATCCCGTCTTCATATCCCGTCCTCATGTCCAGTCCTCATATCCCGTCCTCATATCCCGTCCTCATATCCCGTCCTCATATCCCGTCCTCTTATACCGTCCTCATATCCCGTCCTCATATCCCGTCCTCATATCCCGTCCTCATATCCCGTCCTCATATCCCGTCCTCATATCCCGTCCTCATATCCCGTCCTCATATCCCGTCCCCATATCCCGTCCTCATATCCCGTCCTCATATCCCGTCCTCATATCCCGTTCTCATATCCCGTCCTTATATCCCGGCCTCATATCCCGTCCTCATATCCCGTCCTCATATCCCATTCTCATATTCCGTCCTTATATCCCGTCCTTATATCCTGACCTCATATCCCTTCCTCATATCATGACCTCATATCCCGTCCTCATATCCCAACCTCATATCCCGTCCTCATATCTCATTCTCATATCCCAACCTCATATCCCGTCCTCATATCCCGTCCTCATATCCCGTCCTCATATCCCGTCCTCATATCTCGTCCTCATATCCCGTCCTCATATCCCGTCCTCATATCCAGTCCTCATATCCCGTCCGCATATCCCGTCCTCATATCCTGTCCTCATATCCCGTCCTCATATCCCGTCCTCATATCCTGTCCTCATATCCTGTCCTCATATCCCGTCCTCATATCTCGTCCTCATATCCCGTCCTCATATCCCGTTCTCAAATCTCCTCCTTTTATCCTGTCCTCATATCTCATCCTCATATCCCAACCTCATATCCCGTCCTCATATCCCGTCCTCATATCTCGTCCTCATATCCCGTCCTCATATCCCGTCCTCATATCCTGTCCTCATATCCTGTCCTCATATCCTGTCCTCATATCCTGTCCTCATATCCCGTCCTCATATCTTGTCCTCATATGCCGTCCTCATATCCCGTTCTCATATCCCGTCCTCATATCCAGTCCTCATATCCCGTCCTCATATCCTGTCCTCATATCCTGACCTCATATCCCGTCCTCATATCCTGTCCTCATATCTCATCCTCATATCCCGTCCTCATATCCCGTCCTCATATCCAGTCCTCATATCCCGTCCTCATATCTCGTCCTCATATCCCGTCCTCATATCCCGTCCTCATATCCCGTCCTCATATCTCATCCTCATATCTCATCCTCATATCCCGTCCTCATATCCCGTCCTCATATCCCGTCCTCATATCCAGTCCTCATATCCCGTCCTCATATCTCGTCCTCATATCCCGTCCTCATATCCCGTCCTCATATCCCGTCCTCATATCCCGTCCTCATATCCTGTCCTCATATCCCGTCCTCATATCTCATCCTCATATCCCGTCCTCATATCCCGTCCTCATATCTCGTCCTCATATCCTGTCCTCATATCCAATCCTCATATCCCGTCCTCATATCCCGTTTTCATATCCCGTCCTGAAAAATGTGAAATGGTCTCAAACTGTGGCCCTACAGATGTTACAAAACTTCAACTCTCAGCTTCCCGGACGGCCGGAGACCAGATGACCATTGGCTGCAATGGAGGCCGAGATCCCTGCGTATAACTGTCCTCATCATCTCATTGTGTCTCCTATAAACAAGATACGTGGCCCTATAATTTACCAGCCCCCCTCCCCCGATCCTGTTCCTTATGTGCAGTGTTGTCATGGTAACAAGACATGTCAGATTGTAGCAGCAACAAAGGGAAATGCAATTTTGGACAAGTTTATTGCAACAAATTGCAATTGTTTTCCAAAACCCACGTACAGCAATAATAACAGATGCGTGACATAGGGGGCATAAATATGGGGGGCATTAATAGGGGGGCATTAATATGGGGGCATTAATATGGGGGCATTAATATGGGGGCATAAATATGTGGGGCATTAATAGGGGGGCATTAATATGGGGGCATTAATATGGGGGCATTAATATGGGGGCATAAATATGTGGGGCATTAATATGTGGGGGATAAATATGTGGGGGATAAATATGTGGGGCATTAATATGGGGGGCATTAATATGTGGGGCATTAATA
Source organism: Hyla sarda (assembly GCF_029499605.1). Taxonomy (NCBI): domain Eukaryota; kingdom Metazoa; phylum Chordata; class Amphibia; order Anura; family Hylidae; genus Hyla; species Hyla sarda. The sequence continues at coordinate 3,166,558 of NC_079200.1, forward strand.
TGTGGGGGATAAATATGTGGGGCATTAATATGGGGGGCATTAATATGTGGGGGATAATTATGTGGGGCATTAATATGGGGGGCATTAATATGTGGGGGATAATTATGTGGGGCATTAATATGGGGGGCATTAATATGGGGGCATTAATATGGGGGCATTAATATGGGGGCATTAATATGGGGGCATAAATATGTGGGGCATTAATATGTGGGGGATAAATATGTGGGGCATTAATATGGGGGGCATTAATATGGGGGCATTAATATGTGGGGCATTAATACGTGGGGCATAAATATGTGGGGCATTAATATGGGGGCATTAATATGTGGGGCATTAATATGGGGGCATTAATATGGGGGCATTAATATGTGGGGCATAAATATGTGGGGCATAAATATGTGGGGCATTAATATGTGGGGCATAAATATGTGGGGCATTAATACGTGGGGCATAAATATGTGGGGCATTAATATGGGGGCATTAATATGTGGGGCATTAATATGGGGGCATTAATATGTGGGGCATTAATATGTGGGGCATTAATATGTGGGGCATAAATATGTGGGGCATTAATATGTAGGGCATAAATATGTGGGGCATTAATATTGGGGCATTAATATGTGGGGCATTAATATGGGGGCATTAATATGTGGGGCATTATTATGGGGGCATTAATATGGGGGGCATTAATATGGGGGAATTAATATGGGGGCATTAATATGGGGGGCATTAATAGGTGGGGCATTAATAGGTGGGGCATTAATATGGGGGACATTAATATGGGGGCATTAATAGGTGGGGTATTAATAATGGGGGCATTAATATGGGGGGCATTAATATGTGGGGCATTAATAGGTGGGGCATTAATATGGGGGCATTAATATGTGGGGTATTAATAATGGGGGCATTTATATGTGGGGCAATAATAGGTGGGGCATTAATATGTGGGGTATTAATAATATGGGCATTAATATGTGGGGCATTAATAGGTGGGGCATTAATATGGGGGCATTAATATGTGGGGTATTAATAATGGGGGCATTAATATGGGGGCATTAATATGTGGGGTATTAATAATGGGGGCATTAATATGTGGGGCATTAATAGGTGGGGCATTAATATGGGGGCATTAATATGTGGGGCATTAATAGGTGGGGCATTAATATGGGGGCATTAATATGTGGGGCATTAATATGTGGGGTATTAATAGGTGGGGCATTAATATGGGGGCATTAATATGTGGGGCATTAATAGGTGGGGCATTAATATGGGGGCATATATATATATGGGGCATTAATATGTGGGGTATTAATAATGGGGGCATTAATATGTGGGGCATTAATAGGTGGGGCATTAATATGGGGACATTAATATGTGGGGCATTAATAGGTGGGGCATTAATATGGGGGCATATATATATATATATATATATATATATATATGGGGCATTAATATGTGGGGTATTAATAATGGGGGCATTAATATGGGGGGCATTAATAGGTGGGGCATTAATATGGGCGCATTAATATGGGGGGCATTAATATGGGGGGGATTAATATGGGGGGCATTAATATGGGGGGCATTAATAGGTGGGGCATTAATAGGTGGGGCATTAATATGGGGGAATTAATATGTGGGGCATTATTATGTGGGGTATTAATAATAGGGGCATTAATATGTGGGGCACTAATAGGTGGGGCATTAATATGGGGGGCATTAATATGGGGGCATTAATATGGGGGACATTAATATGGGGGGCAGCCACAGAACCAGCACATATATCTCGTATCCTGAGGGAATTTGTTGATATTATAATGTTTGAGGAGATGGCGGATAAATCCCATAATAGAAGGGAAACCCCTTACATTGTGATCCGCTGCATTTTTAGTGTCTTAAAGGGAATGTGTCGCCTGCATTGGTTTTTTACAGATCGGAGCCGGATACTGAAACATGTTCTCATTTCTTAACTTTATCCATTTTTTTATTGTAATTATTATTATTATTATTTTTTATGTGTTATTATGGGGCGGCTTTTCTTTTTGTACGTTATTATGGAGCTGACCCAGTCAGATGAATAAGAAATGTTTCTGGGCATGCTCTGTGACCTGTGCAGAGATTATTCTATAGAGCAGGGAGGAGACTGAGCTTCTATTATCTTATTTATCCACATGGAGGAGGAGGCTGATCTCTCTTTGTCATCTTAATCTAAAGGGGAGGGAGGAGGCTAAGCTTCTATTGTCTTCTCTATCTACCGGGAAGGCAGAGGCTGAGCTCCTATTGTCTTCTTTATCTACAGGGAGGGGAGGATGAGCGCCTATTGTCTTCTCTCTATCTACAGAGAGGGTGAAGGCTAAGATCCTACTGTCTTTTCTTTTTACAAGGAAGAGAAGGCTGAGCTTCTTTCCTCTTCTCTATCTACAGGGAGTGGAAAGCTGAGCTCCTATCATCTTCTCTATCTACAGGAAGGGTGAGGCTGAGCTCCTATGGTCTTCTCTATCTACAGGAATGGTGAGGCTGAGCTCCTATGGTCTTCTCTATCTACCGGGAGTGAGTGGAAGGCTGAGCTCCCATCATCTTCTCTATCTACAGGAAGGGTGAGGCTGAGCTCCTATGGTCTTCTCTATCTCCAGGGAGGGAGAGGCTGAGCTCCTATCGTCTTTTCTATCTACAGGGAGGGGGAGCCAGAGCTGGTCCAGGCACGCTGGAGGGCCCAGTTTGAAGACCACTGCACTAAGGGATAAAATAGAAGGGACAGTGTGTATCCCCTGGAGGAGGCAGACAGAGGAGTTATTGGGAACCCCTGCTATAGTATGTGTAGCGCTGCTGTCAGTCACAATGGTAATGGAGTATACGGATTATACGGCTCATTTCTATACAGGATTTATAAATCCGTCCTATATACATCGGGCTCTTCCTGTAGGATATTGTGCTACGTCCAGATAATTAGAACACATATATATTAATGGATACATATACACATATACATTAATGGATACATACCGTATATACATATATATTAATGGATACATATACACATATACATTAATGGATACATACCGTATATACATATATATTAATGGATACATATACACATATACATTAATGGATACATACGGTATATACATATACATTAATGGATACATATACACATATACATTAATGGATACATACCGTATATACATATATATTAATGGATACATATACACATATACATTAATGGATACATACGGTATATACATATACATTAATGGATACATATACACATATACATTAATGGATACATACCGTATATACATATATATTAATGGATACATATACACATATACATTAATGGACACATATATACATATACAGTAATGGATACATATACACATATACATTAATGGATACATACCGTATATACATATATATTAATGGATACATATACACATATACATTAATGGACACATATATACATATACAGTAATGGATACATATACACATATACATTAATGGACACATATATACATATACAGTAATGGATACATACGGTATATACATATATATTAATGGGTACATATACACATATACATCAATGGATACATAAGGTATATACATATATATTAATGGATACATATACACATATACATTAATGGACACATATATACATATACATCAATGGATACATACGGTATATACATATATATTAATGGGTACATATACACATATACATCAATGGATACATACGGTATATACATATATATTAATGGATACATATACACATATACATCAATGGATATATACAGTATATACATATATATTAATGGATACATATACACATATACATTAATGGATATATACGGTATATACATATATATTAATGGATACATATACACATATACATCAATGGATACATACGGTATATACATATATATTAATGGACACATATACATCAATGGATACATACAGTATATACATATATATTAATGGATACATATACATTAATGGATACATATACACATATATATTAATGGATATATACGGTATATACATATATATTAATGGATACATATACACATATATATTAATGGATACATATATACATATACATTAATGGATACATACGGTATATACATATATATTAATGGATACATATACACATATATATTAATGGATACATATATACATATACATTAATGGATACATACGGTATATACATATACATTAATGGATACATATACACATATATATTAATGGATACATATACATTAATGGATACATACGGTATATACATATACATTAATGGATACATACGGTATATACATATATATTAATGGACACATATACACATATACATTAATGGATACATATACATTAATGGATACATACATACATATACATTAATGGATACATACGGTATATACATTAATGGATACATATACACATATATATTAATGGATACATATACACATATACATTAATGGATACATATACACATATACATTAATGGATACATACGGTATATACATATATATTAATGGATACATACGGTATATACATATATATTAATGGATACATTATACATATACGTTAATGGACACATATACACATATACATTAATGGATACATACGGTATATACATATACATTAATGGATACATACGGTATATACATATATATTAATGGACACATATACACATATACATTAATGGATACATATACATTAATGGATACATACATACATATACATTAATGGATACATACGGTATATACATTAATGGATACATATGCACATATATATTAATGGATACATATACACATATACATTAATGGATACATATACACATATACATTAATGGATACATACGGTATATACATATATATTAATGGATACATACGGTATATACATATATATTAATGGATACATTATACATATACGTTAATGGACACATATACACATATACATTAATGGATACATACGGTATATACATATACATTAATGGCGCCATATAGATACAATAAATATAGTCGCAGTAATGTTTCCCTCCGGTCTGTATGAATGGTGATTGACGTGTCGTTCTCCGCGCGGCCTGCAGGGGGAGCTGGTGCTGCGCACATTCTATACCTTCCATTTTGCGAGTATTTTTCTCATCTACTGTTTAATTTATTTTTCTGACATTTTTTTCGGAGTTTATTGAATTGTTTCTGCAGACTCAGAAATCCTTCTCTCCATCAGTAAAAATGGAAAATGAGACGAACGTAATTACATTTCTCCCCCCCCCCCCCCCCCGACCGTTATCTGGAAACAATACAAACCTATAGAACAATGTAGATAAAATCCAGGAGGACGGATATATGTGTGTGTCCAAAATATATGTACGAAATCTGCAGGGGGGCCCTGCTGGTGGTTAAAGGGGGGGCCCTGCTGGTGGTTAAAGGGGGGGCCCTGCTGGAAGTTAAAGGGGGGCCCTGCTGATGGTTAAAGGGGGGCCCTGCTGGTGGTTAAAGGGGGGCCCTGCTGGAGGTTAAAGGGGGGGCCCTGCTGGTGGTTAAAGGGGGGGCCCTGCTGGAAGTTAAAGGGGGCCCTGCTGATGGTTAAAGGGGGGCCCTGCTGATGGTTAAAGGGGGGGGGCCCTGCTGGTGGTTAAAGGGGGGGGGCCCTGCTGGTGGTTAAAGGGGGGGCCCTGCTGGAAGTTAAAGGGGGGGCCCTGCTGATGGTTAAAGGGGGGCCCTGCTGATGGTTAAAGGGGGGCCCTGCTGATGGTTAAAGGGGACCCCTGCTTGTGGTTAAAGGGGGGCCCTGCTGGTGGTTAAAGGGGGGCCCTGCTGGAGGTTAAAGGGGGGCCCTGCTGGTGGTTAAAGGGGGGCCTTGCTGGTGCGCCTATGGCTATAGGGCATTTAACTGATATAGTGAAGCAGGTACCGCATGTTCTGCCCTCGTTCCTCGTCTGCTCCTCTCCATGTCTTTCCACCATTCTCTCTATTCTGTAGCACAGCATAGCGTGCACTTACTATGATCCACATCACTAGATGGGCTGCAAAAGTATATATAGGAGCAGGGACTCCTGTCAAAGACAAACATCCTTTTTCCAGCTGCGCAGGCATGCTGGGAGTTGTAGTTTTGCAACGGTGGGGGTTCCTCAGTTTGGAGACCACTTGTATACAGCGTCACTACATACCTAGAATTCAGGTTCAGGAGTCCTTCCATGGCCCTGGGATTGCTTACATAAGGTATGTATAGAAGCAGAGACACCTGTCAAAGACAGACATCCGTGCTCCAATATATTACACTGAAAACCCAGCTGTCCGAGCATGCAGGGAGTTGTAGTTTTGCAATGGGGGAGGGTCCACAGTTTAGAGACCACTGGTATACAACATCGCTACATACCTGCATACCTACACCTACACTCCAGATTCAGGAGTGCCTCCATGGCCCTGGGATTGTCCACATCAAGCATGTATAGGAGCAGGGACTCCTATCAAAGACAGACATCTTTGCTCCAATACATTACACAAGTTGCCATTGTGTAACAGCTGGAGGTCTGTAGTTTGGAGACTACTACCTTCAGCCTGACTACCTCCAATTCAGATTCAGAAGTGCCCCCATTGCCCTGGAAGTGCCCGCAAAAAATATATATAGGAGCAGGGCCACCTATCAAAGACAGGCATCACTGCTGTTGGCTGGGCATGGTGGGAGTTGTATTTTTGCAACAGCCGGAGGTCTACAATTTGGAGACCACTGGTATACAGCATCGATGCCTACCTCCAGTTTAGGTTCAGAACTTCCCCCATGGCCCTGGGATTGCCCACACAAAGTATGTATAGGAGCAAGGACACCTATCAAAGACAGGCATCACTGCTGTTGGCTGGGCATGGTGGGAGTTGTAGTTTTGCAACAGCTGCAGGTCGACACTTTGGAGACCACTGGTTCATAGTTTTGCTGCCTACCTCCAATGCAGTTTCAGAACTTCCCCCATGGGCTGGGATTGCCCACACAAAGTATGTATAGGAGCAGGGACACCTATCAAAATACATTATAATAAGAGCACGGCCCAGTGAATGCAGTGAGTCAAAGCTGCACTGTATACCAGTAGTCTCCAAAGTGTGGAACTCCAGCTGTTAAAAAAAACTACAACTCCCAGCATGCCTGGATATCCAATGGCAGGGATGCCTGTCTTTGATAAGTGTCCCTGCTCCTAAACATACTTTGCATGGGCAATAGGGACACTGAATTGGAGGTCGGCAGCAAATCTGTCTACTAGTGGTCTCCAAACTATGGACCGCTAACTGTTGCAAAACTACAACTCCCAGCATGCCCAGACAGCCAACACCGGCTACCTCCAATGCTCAGCGTACAGGAGAAGGGACGCTTTTTGTGAATTTCGACTGGTAACAGCGCCGATTTCCACCTCTATTTAGTGTATATAAAATATTATGAAACTCTATTCAGTAACCACCGTGCTGCAGAGAGAACTGGATACATTACAGCAGTGTTTCCCAACCAGGGTGCCTCCAGATGTTGCAAAACTACAACTCCCAGCATGCCTGGACAGCCTTCGGCTGTCCAGGCATGCTGGGAGTTGTAGTTTTGCAACTCCTGGAGGCACCCTGGTTGGGAAACACTGCATTACAGCACAATGACAGATGTGGCAGGGGGGAGTTTGTCAGGTTTAGCATAGGAAAGCTGGGTTAAAAAAATGTAACTAAAAAAACATAAAAAATCTATTATAAAATCTTCATTTTTCCAGTTTTATTCTAAACATTATCCTGCGCCTTTTTTTTTTTTTAAATTTAAAAATTTTTTTTTTTACAGATTCCATAACATTTTTGAGCCAATTTCCTTGCATAACCCCCGGTAATATGTTCGCTGTTTGCTAAGTCACTTAGAGACGAACCTATTTATAATAACCTCAAAACCTTCACTTACCAAACCTTGTGTGAAACTCGGAAATGATCTAATAAATGCTTCTCAGAAGTGGAGACTAATATTTCAAAGTGTTTTTTTTTATGTGACACAATTGAAATAAATGTATAGCAAAAATTAAATACCGTATTTATCGGGGTATACCACGCACCGGCCTATAACACGCACCCTCTTTTTACCAAGGATATTTGGGTAAAAAAAGTTTTTCACCCACATATCCTTATTAAAATGAGTGTGCGTGTGTGCGCGTGTATACCCCGATATACCCCCAGGAAAGGCAGGGGGAGAGAGACCATCGCTGCCCCATTGCCTCCCCCCATCCCCGGTTGTATAATTACCTGTTGCCGGGGTCGGGACTGCGCTGCTTCAGGCCTCCGGTGTGCGTCCCCTGCGTCGTTGCGAGACGCAATGATGAGTGACGTCATTCTTCATTGCACCGCTCCGTTCAGCGCATAGCAACAATGCATGGGACGCACACCGGAGGCCTGAAGCAGCGCGGACCCGACCCCGGCAACAGGTAATTATACAACCGGGGATGGGGGGAGGCAACGGGGCAGCGGCGCCGGCAATGGGTGCCTCTGCCCCTTCTCTCCCCCTGTCTGTCGGCGCCGCTTCTCTCCCCCTGTCTATAGGCGCCGGCAATGGGGCAGCGGCACCGATAGACAGGGGGAGAGAAGGGGCAGCCGCGCCGATAGACAGGGGGAGAGAAGGGGCAGCCGCGCCGATAGACAGGGGGAGAGAAGGGGCAGCGGTGCTGATAGACAGAGGGAGAGAAGGGGCAGCGGTGCCGATAGACGGGGGAGAGAAGGGGCAGTGGTGCCGATAGACAGGAGGAAAGAAGGGGCAGCCGGGCCGATAGACGGGGGAGAGAAGGGGCAGTGGTGCCGATAGACAGGGGGAGAGAAGGGGCAGCAGCGCCGATAGACAGGGGAGAGAAGGGGCAGTGGTGCCGATAGACAGGGGGAGAGAAGGGGCAGCGGTGCTGATAGACAGGGGGAGAGAAGGGGCAGCGGTGCTGATAGCAGGGGGAGAGAAGGGGCAGCGGTGCTGATAGCAGGGGGAGAGAAGGGGCAGCGGTGCTGATAGCAGGGGGAGAGAAGGGGCAGCGGTGCCGATAGACAGGGGGAGAGAAGGGGCAGCGGTGCCGATAGACGGGGGAGAGAAGGGGCAGTGGTGCCGATAGACAGGGGGAGAGAAGGGGCAGCCGCGCCGATAGACGGGGGAGAGAAGGGGCAGTGGTGCCGATAGACAGGGGGAGAGAAGGGGCAGCGGTGCCGATAGACGGGGGAGAGAAGGGGCAGTGGTGCCGATAGACAGGGGGAGAGAAGGGGCAGCCGCGCCGATAGACGGGGGAGAGAAGGGGCAGTGGTGCCGATAGACAGGGGGAGAGAAGGGGCAGCGGTGCCGATAGACAGGGGGAGAGAAGGGGCAGCGGTGCTGATAGCAGGGGGAGAGAAGGGGCAGCGGTGCGAATAGCAGGGGGAGAGAAGGGGCAGCGGTGCCGATAGACAGGGGGAGAGAAGGGGCAGCGGCGCCGATAGACAGGGGGAGAGAAGGGGCAGCGGTGCTGATAGACAGGGGGAGAGAAGGGGCAGCGGTGCTGATAGCAGGGGGAGAGAAGGGGCAGCGGTGCTGATAGCAGGGGGAGAGAAGGGGCAGCGGTGCTGATAGCAGGGGGAGAGAAGGGGCAGCGGTGCTGATAGCAGGGGGAGAGAAGGGGCAGCGGTGCCGATAGACAGGGGGAGAGAAGGGGCAGCGGTGCCGATAGACGGGGGAGAGAAGGGGCAGTGGTGCCGATAGACAGGGGGAGAGAAGGGGCAGCCGCGCCGATAGACGGGGGAGAGAAGGGGCAGTGGTGCCGATAGACAGGGGGAGAGAAGGGGCAGCGGTGCCGATAGACGGGGGAGAGAAGGGGCAGTGGTGCCGATAGACAGGGGGAGAGAAGGGGCAGCCGCGCCGATAGACGGGGGAGAGAAGGGGCAGTGGTGCCGATAGACAGGGGGAGAGAAGGGGCAGCCGCGCCGATAGACGGGGGAGAGAAGGGGCAGTGGTGCCGATAGACAGGGGGAGAGAAGGGGCAGCGGTGCCGATAGACAGGGGGAGAGAAGGGGCAGCGGTGCTGATAGCAGGGGGAGAGAAGGGGCAGCGGTGCGGATAGCAGGGGGAGAGAAGGGGCAGCGGTGCCGATAGACAGGGGGAGAGAAGGGGCAGCGGCGCCGATAGACAGGGGGAGAGAAGGGGCAGCGGTGCTGATAGCAGGGGGAGAGAAGGGGCAGCTGCGCCGATAGACGGGGGAGAGAAGGGGCAGGGGTGCTGATAGCAGGGGGAGAGAAGGGGCAGCGGTGCTGATAGCAGGGGGAGAGAAGGTGCAGCGGTGCTGATAGCAGGGGGAGAGAAGGGGCAGCGGTGCTGATAGCAGGGGGAGAGAAGGGGCAGCGGTGCTGATAGCAGGGGGAGAGAAGGGGCAGCGGTGCTGATAGCAGGGGGAGAGAAGGGGCAGCCGCGCCGATAGACGGGGGAGAGAAGGGGCAGGGGTGCTGATAGCAGGGGGAGAGAAGGGGCAGCCGGGCCGATAGACGGGGTAGAGAAGGGGCAGTGGTGCCGATAGACAGGGGTAGAGAAGGGGCAGCGGCGCCGATAGACGGGGGAGAGAAGGGGCAGTGGTGCCGATAGACAGGGGGAGAGAAGGGGCAGCGGTGCTGATAGACAGGGGGAGAGAAGGGGCAGCGGTGCTGATAGCAGGGGGAGAGAAGGGGCAGCGGTGCTGATAGACAGGGGGAGAGAAGGGGCAGCGGTGCTGATAGACAGGGGGAGAGAAGGGGCAGCGGGGCTGATAGCAGGGGGAGAGAAGGGGCAGCGGTGCTGATAGCAGGGGGAGAGAAGGGGCAGCGGTGCTGATAGCAGGGGGAGAGAAGGGGCAGTGGTGCTGATAGACAGGGGGAGAGAAGGTGCAGCGGTGCTGATAGTAGGGGGAGAGAAGGGGCAGCGGTGCTGATAGACGGGGGAGAGAAGGGGCAGTGGTGCCGATAGACAGGGGGAGAGAAGAGGCAGCGGCGCCGATAGACGGGGGAGAGAAGGGGCAGTGGTGCCGATAGACAGGGGGAGAGAAGGGGCAGCGGTGCCGATAGACAGGGGGAGAGAAGGGGCAGCGGTGCTGATAGCAGGGGGAGAGAAGGGGCAGCGGTGCCGATAGACAGGGGGAGAGAAGGGGCAGCGGCGCCGATAGACAGGGGGAGAGAAGGGGCAGCGGTGCTGATAGCAGGGGGAGAGAAGGGGCAGCTGCGCCGATAGACGGGGGAGAGAAGGGGCAGGGGTGCTGATAGCAGGGGGAGAGAAGGGGCAGCGGTGCTGATAGCAGGGGGAGAGAAGGGGCAGCGGTGCTGATAGCAGGGGGAGAGAAGGGGCAGCCGCGCCGATAGACGGGGGAGAGAAGGGGCAGCGGTGCTGATAGCAGGGGGAGAGAAGGGGCAGGGGTGCTGATAGCAGGGGGAGAGAAGGTGCAGCGGTGCTGATAGCAGGGGGAGAGAAGGGGCAGCCACGCCGATAGACGGGGGAGAGAAGGGGCAGCGGTGCTGATAGCAGGGGGAGAGAAGGTGCAGCGGTGCTGATAGCAGGGGGAGAGAAGGGGCAGCGGTGCTGATAGACAGGGGGAGAGAAGGTGCAGCGGTGCTGATAGCAGGGGGAGAGAAGGTGCAGCGGTGCTGATAGCAGGGGGAGAGAAGGTGCAGCGGTGCTGATAGCAGAGGGAGAGAAGGGGCAGCGGTGCTGATAGCAGGGGGAGAGAAGGGGCAGGGGTGCTGATAGCAGGGGGAGAGAAGGTGCAGCGGTGCTGATAGCAGGGGGAGAGAAGGGGCAGCGGTGCTGATAGCAGGGGGAGAGAAGGGGCAGCGGTGCTGATAGCAGGGGGAGAGAAGGGGCAGCGGTGCTGATAGCAGGGGGAGAGAAGGGGCAGCGGTGCTGATAGCAGGGGGAGAGAAGGGGCAGCGGTGCTGATAGCAGGGGGAGAGAAGGGGCAGCGCTGGTGGTCTCTGCACCTGAAAAATCCGCTGCAGTTCATTGATTTAAAGCGCCCACTTTAAATCATTGAACTGCAGCGGCTTATCGGCGTATAACACGCAGGTAGACTGCAAAAAATTTTTGCCTAAAAAAATGCATGTTATACGCCGATAAATACGGTATATTGAAATAAATGTATAGCAAAGTATCTATAATAAATGAATACAAAAAATTCGCTATGACTCTTTGTAGAGAGAGAGAGGGGGGAGGGGTGGAGTCTGATCACTGCACCTGGTCATATAATTAGACTTTTGGTGCTGGAGGTCACCCAGGTGAACTAAGAGGGTTGGGGTCAGTTCATATTATGTTCAGTTTTGATGGTTTTTGTGCGTTGTTTAGAGAAATATTCTCTTAAGATGAAACAGATTTGACCAATAAACACGATTGAGGTGTTTTATGGAGATCTGAAGTCTTTTGCTGTGGTCACATTTTTCTGATCTTATTGTAGTTTTTGATGTGATCTTTTTACCACTATTTGTACAATCACAGTAAAAAGGGGCAATTTTTCTACGCTTTTAGGAAAATCACAGCAAAATTAGGAAAAAACCTTCAAAATTGCAATATGTGAACATAGTTAGAGGAGGTGTATAACCACTATATATCCAGATCCCTTTGAGATAGCAGCAGTATACAGATAGAGCTGGAGGGGAGGTGTATAACTACTATATATCCAGATCCCTTTGAGATAGCAGCAGTATACAGATAGAGCTGGAGGGGAGGTGTATAACTACTATATATCCAGATCCCTTTGAGATAGCAGCAGTATACAGATAGAGCTGGATGGGGAGGTGTATAACTACTATATATCCTGATCCCATACAGATAGCAGCAGTATACAGATAGAGCTGGAGGGGAGGTGTATAACTACTATATATCCTGATCCCATAGAGATAGCAGCAGTATACAGATAGAGCTGGAGGGGAGATGTATAACCACTATATATCCAGATCCCTTTGAAATAGCAGCAGTATACAGATAGAGCTGGATGGGGAGGTGTATAACTACTATATATCCTGATCCCATAGAGATAGCAGCAGTATACAGATAGAGCTGGAGGGGAGGTGTATAACTACTATATATCCTGATCCCTTTGAGATAGCAACAGTATAAAGATAGAGCTGGATGGGGAGAAGTATAACTACTATATATCCTGATCCCATAGAGATAGAGCTGGATGGGGAGGTGTATAACAACTATATATCCTGATCCCACAGAGATAGCAGCAGTATACAGATAGAGCTGGAGGGGAGGTGTATAACTAATATGTATCTTGATCCCATAGATATAGCAGCAGTATACAGATAGAGCTGGAGGGGAGGGGTACAACTACTATCTATCCTGATCCCATAGAGATAGCAGTAGTATACAGATAGAGCTGGAGGGGAGGCGTATAACTACTGTATATCCTGATCCCATAGAAATAGCAGCAGTATACAGATTGAGCTGAAGGAGAGGTGTATAACTACTATATATCCTGATCCCATAGAGATAGCAGCAGTATACAGATAGAGCTGTAGGGGAGGCATATAACTACTGTATATCCTGATCCCATAGAGATAGCAGCAGTATACAGATAGAGCTGGAGGGGAGGTGTATAACTACTATATATCCTGATCCCATAGAGATAGCAGCAGTATACAGATAGAGCTGGAGGGGAGGTGTATAACTACTATATATCCTGATCCCATAGAGATAGCAGTAGCAGTATACAGATAGAGCTGGAGGGGAGGTGTATAACTACTGTATATCCTGATCCCATAGAAATAGCAGCAGTATACAGATAGAGCTGAAGTGTAGGTGTATAACTACTATATATCCTGATCCCAGAGATAGCAGCAGTATAAAGATAGAGCTGATGGGGAGGTAGTCAGCTTACACAGGACTGACCACTTCATCTAACACATTTTGTGGGTCAGGTTGGTGATCACATGACCCAGTTACAGTAATGAAATGCATAGATGGAGTTGTGCTGGAATAAAACAGATGATGCTGTAGGACTAGTGATGGGGAGTATAAATTCTCAATCACTGTCAGTAAATTATTTAAACACAGTCAGTAAAACACACATTACATGTCATGCCAAGTGTCTAATCTCATGGACGTACGGATCAGTTCAGGTGACTTTTCAGGATGCCCTGTATGTGTATATGAGGAGCAGCTCTATTTGTGGCCATTATATAACTTGTATATGGGATTTTTCACCAGTTTTCTCCCCCGCTGGCTCCTTCTCTAATGTTCAGTTTTCTCTGAGCTAGAGGGTGGGGCCTAATGTCTATAATCTGTTTATATAACATCATAAAAAGTAACAGCATGGAGGACAATATAAAGCAGTACAGAGCAGTCTAAGCTATGAATCAATATTTGCAGTTAGCTTGTATAGTCTCTTTGTTGTTTTTCTGTGTGTCTCTGTCTGTTCTCTACAAACTTCACCCCCTTTCCCTCCTTATCCCACCTCTCTCCATAGTCTAATATAGGCAGCATGTAATCTGATCTCTCAGGTAGTTGTTAGTCTGAAACACAGGACAGAATTGAGCAGTTGTTTTTTTTTGGAGGGCTGAAAAGAGGAGAAATCAGCACTTTTTTAACGTAAAAATAAATATAGTATATATAGGATATATTTTATGTTCTTAATATATATATATTCACTTTCATAATTTTTTTAGTTTTTTTGTAATTTGTTGATTTGACAGTGACCATTTAAATAGCACAATATACAGAGGTCAGAATCGATTAATCTGAACCTTCGGGGAGACATGAGTGAAAAAAATCACTTGTCCTGTTTATCTGCTGCCATTGGGTCTGTCCTGACCCCGCCTCCTGGACACTTCCCGACCCATTTTAATCAAACAAAGTACAATGGGTTCTGCCCAGTAGAAGGTTATCCTAATTTTATATCTTGTTCCTTTTCTCTATCATGTACGTTAAAAAAAACTGAATGCATACAATATTTTTATTAACTATTTAAAAGATTATGGGACCTTAAAGGCTAAAAAAGGGTTAATCCACCTAAATAATAATTAAAAAAAAAACCTGCGTGCAAACGTCTGAATGTGTCTCTGTGGTTTTTCTCTACTTTGCGGCGCACAGAATAGTTCAAAACTCAAACCCCATTAATTGTTCTTGTAGAGAAAACCCACACGTTTCCTGTTATAGGAAGAACGACAGAAGAGAAAAAAATAACCAAAAATACGAAAAACCCTCCTATGACCTTGCAACATTTATTATTGTTCTGGGGGGCGCTATTAGATAGTGCCGCGCTGTAAGTACCCCTAGCACTCACCATGGCCATCCCAATACCATCTACGCTTCTTTGTACCTCTTTTATTTGCTTAACTTTGTGTTTAAATAAACCCGTTATTGAGTTGCACTGTATAGGCATAATATGCTGTTCTCAGCCACAATCAGATGATGGGGGGAGGGGGGGGGGGGGGCTCCTCATAAAGGGGGGTGCCCAACCATTCAAGGGACATTCCAGGAAAGTACAAACCCACCACACTACCTACACTACCTGGCTATGTTCCCTGTAAACCATCCTGCTGAATTCATGGCTCCTGTAGCCCCTGGTGTCTTCTCAGGCTGCTTGATTTTTTTTGCCATCCTTTTCTCCCATTGCCTAAATCTCCCAGCAATCATTGCAGCTCTGCCAGCCAGCTAACTCTCTGAGAGCAGCCCCCACCACACTACCTACAATACCTGGATATGTTCCCTGTAAACCATCCTGCCTGAAATGCATGGCTCCTGTAGCCCCTGTTGTCTTCTCAGGCTGCTTGATTTTTTTGCCATCCTTTTCTCCCCTTGCCTAAATCTCCCAGCAATCATCGCAGCTCTGCCAGCCAGCTAATTCTCTGAGAGCAGCCCCCACCACACTACCTACACTACCTGGATATGTTCCCTGTAAACCATCCTGCCTGATATGCATGGCTCCTGTGGCCCCTGTTGTCTTCTCTGGCTGCTTGATATTTTTTGCCATCCTTCTCTCCCCTTGCCTAAATCTCCCAGCAATCAGTGCAGCTCTGCCAGACAGCTCACTCTCTGAGAGCAGCCCCCCACCCTCCTGCACTGAGCAGCAGAGAGAGGTTCAGTGTCTAATTGGCTGAGGCTGCACACACCTCCCAGTTCTCAGCACTAAAGAGAGCATGACTCATCAGTCCAGGGCAGAAACCACATGGTCTGTGTCTCTCAGGAGGGCGGGGGCTGCTTTCAGAGAGGGATTTGGACAGAGACAGAGTGAATGGCCGGATGATGTCATTCCCTCACTTCATGCATGTAAGTGACAACCAAAGAAGGGAAACTGCTCTATATAGGTAATGAATGATATTTATACAATTAAAAACCTTAATGAGAGTGAAAGGATGGGCTATGGGATTGGTTCCCCAGAGTACCACTTTAATTATAAAACTGGCTAAGCAAATGTCTCAAAACCTGATTTCGGACAAACCTGGATTATTTGGGTTCAATTGTATTCATTAGTGCAGTGTTTCTAAACTAGGGTGCAAAAACTACAACTCCCAGCATGCCTGGACAGCCTTCGGCTGTCCAGGCATGCTGGGAGTTGTAGTTTTGAAACAGCTGGAGGCCGCAGTTTGGGGATGAAAGAATAGCCATGATTTACCTTTTTAGGGACAGTGAGGATCCTCTGGAGGAGGAAGACAGGTCTTTGTAGTTTTGAAACAGCTGGAGCACCCTGGTTAGGACCTAGATCCATTGTAATCTGTGACGACGATAGAGTACTGTATGTGTTACCTAAATGTGCCCAGGTATCTGTCTAGCTCCATGTTCTTGTCCTAGTTCCTTGTCTGTTTCTTGTCTATTTGGAAGTCATAGGGGGAGATATTCAAAAACGACTGTCATTTCTATTCAAGAGATATTAATTACACTTTTTTTTCCCCTCACATTTGGCTTTGAAAATATGTAAATATGTGAGTTCATTTTCGTGCCAATTTATTTATTTTTTTCCCAAAAAATGCCAAATTTGGCGCCACAATTTTTTTTAGTTGCCGCCATATTGGATTTTGTTTTTTGTGACAAAATTTGGTCCCAAAATTCCCGATTTTTGTCGCCAAATTTTACATTCCCGAAAATTCTGGGGGAAGCATCTCATGTAATATTCCATGATTACTTGCGCCCAGACAATCGATAACTGTATCAATAAGTCATTTCTAGGGCTTAAATGTGAGTTCAGGTGCAGTGATCATGAAAAAAAAAATAAGTTTTTTTTTATTTTTATTTTTTATAACATTTTCCAATGATAATTATTTATTTTTCAATAACTTAATAAATAACACCCATTCCCCAAAAAACTAAAGAAAAAGCAAAACAAAAACAAAAAACACAACTATTTCTGTGATTTCTACACTAGCAAAAAGCTGGTGTGAAATTTGTGATGTAAAATGGACTCTCATTTGGAAATATCATGTAAAAAATGAAATTTACATAGCCACGCCCACTATTGCAAAACTGGTGTGAATAGTGTAAACCTTGGATAATTCTCATGTACAACACTGAATATCTGATGTGAACACGAAATTTTTGATGTGAAGAGTTTTGAATATGACCCCCATAGAGTCTGGTTCGGTGTCTCTCCAGTTTCAGATGTGTTTTTTTTCTGGGTCTTAATAGTTTAGTCTAGAGCTAATGCAGGGATATTACAGGAGAGGCAGAGGTTCGGTTTAGTATAGGGGAAGATCTAGGGAAAGATTAGGTAGAGTTAAGGCTTTTGTTTTCTATTTGTTGTCTATTTATTGTAAGTCCATTTACTTCTACCCTTTTCATTCCAGCCCCTGTCGCAACTTTGGTCCCCCCCCCCCCATTCTCCCGTGCCGAGTGCTCCCTGTCCCTGACCGATACACATTTACGCATTGGAGGAGACAGAGTGATGTGTTTCGGCCCGTGGTCTCCATGGACACAAAAGGGAGGTGCAATATGCTGTCTAGGGCAGTTGGCTATAAGAGGATTTTGCACTTTCCTGGTCAGTGGCCCCTTGGGCGGATTGCCTCCCTGTAACGCAAGTGCTGAGGGCAAAAAACTTCAAAAAGCTTGTTTAGGGCCATAGTGTGGAGACCTCTGATCCAAACTATCATCCCCACTTCCGGTCATCAAATGATAATTTGCCATCTTGTTCTTTTCACCTTCTGATATGGATTCGAGCTTGTATGCTTTTCCTTGTGACTGCTTGCTGGTCATCCTATTCTGCTGTCCTAGAAGTCCTGGGGGTATCTGAGCACTGGGAGCCACAGCTAGGACCCAGGAAAGGCGACCACTACAGGTGAAGCTAAGTTGTGTTCTCTAGTGACCAGTCAGTGTTGTTTCAGTGTCTTCACCCGACATAAAGTCCGTGCTGGTTCCTGATCTCAAAGTGGACTAATGAAATTGTGCAGGAACTGGTGCAACTCCAAACCTTGTCAATACTGGTATCATAACGGCACCTGCCAAGAGGGTTCCTGTACATGAGATCCCTTTCCCAAGGCAAATTGTGTTGATTTCTTGTTACAAAAATTGGCACAATTTGGGAGATTGGGGATTATAATGATTGTTTCTTTTGGCATAGTTTAGTGTAGGGCGATTGCAGGGATGTTACAGGGGAAGCTTTATAGAAAGTGACTGTGGGAAGGCGGCTTTGGAAACCTGTAAAGCGCCAACGGCTCCAACCAGTGAGTTCATGAGACCAAACTATAACATTGCTGATGGATCCTTTATATAACCCTCTTTTAGGTTGTGTTCACATGGGGCGTTTAGCGGTACCGCTATTTCAAATTCAAAAGTCGCAGGTGAATAATCCGGCGCAGAAATATTCTCCATACAAACCTATATTCATCATGGTGCATTTGGGCCCAAAGTTGCAT